>NC_091118.1:36676468-36723968 GCF_040183065.1 Periplaneta americana | reverse complement strand
TACAGAGTGTCTCGCATTTATTTTGTGCACCTATTATGTTTTTTGTTTGGATAGGTATTGGAATTTTTGTTTTTGACGTTATGTTAGAACGAGGGGCTAACATGAGTGTGGAGATTTGGTGCATGTAACTACATTATGGTACAAGATACATGTGATGACATAAATTTTTCAAATAGCACTAAATACTTTAATCATGTTGCATTGATTACACACATTAAGACGAGTTCAAAAATGTACCACAATGTCACCTCCCTAATCAATAACAACAAAACGAAACAAAAACGTACTCCCAATGTGATAATGTTATGCTTTGAGAGTCACAGAAGATGTTACAAATGGTGACCATTCACATTAATGCACATTTGAATGCGTTCCCCGAAAGACTGTATGACTGTCCTTCACGTTGCTGGCTGAATGGACACACAAGCATGTCGAGTGCGTTGCTGCATGTCGTCTGGTGTTGTCAGAATGTTCTGGTACACATACAGGAAGAAGTCGAGTGGCTACAGGTCCGGAGAACGTGCAGGCCACTGTAAGTGGATTGTGGCGTCGACAGTTGTGGTTTGTTTTCATGTTAAGATAGCAAACACACAACACAAGACGTGTACGGGCGTCAGTCGTCTTTCGTTTTGTGTAAGTTAATGCACAAGATGGATGGGGCACTGCAACAAACGGCACATTCCGATGTCATTCATTCTGCATTTTGTTGTTATTGATTGGGAAGGTGACATTGTGATACATTTTTGAACTCGTCTTAATGTGTGTAATCAATGTAACATGAATAAAGTATATAGTGCTATTTGAAAAACTGATGACGTCACGTGTATCTTGTACTATAATTTAGTTACATGCACCAAATCTCTACACACATGTTAGCCCCTTGTTCTAACGCAACTCTCAAAAACAAAAATTCCAATACCTATCCAAACAAAAAAGTTATAATAGGTTCACATGATAAATGGGACATTCTGTATATTCATATATTCCCAGTATGCTTCTGAGACGTTTATTGACGAATGTCTGGTGTTATGGGATGGGTATTAGCCTAGATCATATACACCCAGATTGCTCAGCCTTATAGGCTGTAATAGTAACAACTTCTGTCGAGTTTACTATGCTGCCATGTAGTTGTTACATAAGGAGTCACATCATAGTTGCATTAGCGACTGTACTGTCATCTCATGTTCGTTTATGGCAGACAGGTGGCAATCCTGGCGGTTGTTCTCTTCAAAGTGCTGCCGATTTTAACATAGGGATGAGCGATCTGTTACATACATAGGTATATGATCTAGGGTATTAGTCACCTTCCAGATTTCGCAGTCGTAAAGCAAAAACACATTTTTACATTGTGTCCAAAGATCCGCGATTTGTTTTTTGTTAATCTTTGTTCAGTAATAGGTGTACAAGACAAATGGGACACTGTATATGCTATAATCCTACAATGTATGTACAATTCATAAGCAAAAGGCAGTGTTAATTAGTATACATTATACGAAATAAATCAGTGCATTTGAAATGTACTGAACTTTATTTAAAAAATTCAAACTTCACTTAACAAAAATAAATAAAGTAATTCCAATTGAACACGAAATATTACCTGAATAATTTTTACTCCTTCACATTGAAGTTGATGGTGAAGTTTGTACGTTGGCCAAACTGCTAACCTTCAGTTAGCTGTTCATAGCGTAATGTACGTATTGTATATTAAGAATTAAAAAAAGTATTATTTTCAAAATATACTATCGTGCAAAAAATACTGTACAATACATGTTTGTGAAGTGCATTACAAAATATCGGAAAATGAAAAACTCGCTGTGTTCGTTTTTCAAACTTTTCCTCTATTTTGTAAAAAGCACTTCCCAACCTTATATCGTAATACCACAGTCTAGTATATACAGTCACGAAACTCAATACGTAGTAAATATGCATCCATAGATAGTTGCTGACGACTAGGATCGCTACTGTCGCCTCATTACAGACAATGCGAAATAGTATCGTCACAGTCTATTGTTCCTAGCACCCTCACAACTCAAGCTTCGTGACTGTATATATTAGAATGTGGTAATATACTAATGTTTGTATTTAATGCTGAGAATTTGATTAAGAACTCGCAAATCATAGTATATTCCAATATTTATATACATTACAAAGACGTTTTATGAAATGACTGTATCACATGTCAGCATTAGTATTCCACCCAGTTCCTCGTCATTGTCGCACAGAATGCAGTTTGAGAAAGGTGAGAAGTTTAGCGTGTGGAGTGGTCTTGCAAGGTAGACATGTTCGGTAGTAAGTCGAAAAAGGTCTACCGCTGATTTTCTGGGTGCTCTGAAAGCTGCATCTGCATTTTCATAAAGTGGATTCCACCTTTTTGTCTTCGTGCCACGTCTGTGTAATTGAAATAACAAGAACATTCTCGTCATGTCTTTAAATGAATGGAATGATTTGAAATAGGAATGTCGTAAAGACCTTGGTGATTTTTTAGCATCACTTCCACAATTCTATAACGTACTACGAAATCATCAGTTCGTAAGCTTAATGGAAGGCCATCTTGTTTTTTCTTTGTTTTGTTTCAATTAAGTTCTTAATTTTAATAACACATGAATAAATAGTCTTTCTCTCAAACCTTCACAGTACAGTTACATCTGTATCGTTAGCCATCGTGCCATACTGGTACTAAATTTTTTAGCGTCTATTCGTTTTATTGCCATTGTTTGATGTACTAGGTCAGAACTTACTGAAACGTGGCGACAGAAAGTGAAAACAAGCTTAATCTTACAGGCGGAAGTTTTATAAATTCTAGTTCAAATCATACCAAACGTAATCACACAGTCAGAGGTAACCTTGACACAGAATTATGAAGGCCTTCCTAATTTTAATGCCTATCAGACAATCCGCTATGGTTATAGCGATTGTAGTTATTGAAGCGGACAAAGGTTTGATTCTCTCTTCAAATAAAATATTATTATTATTATTATTATTATTATTATTATTATTATTATTTCCTTAATTCAATTGTCTTTAAAATGTTATTATGTAAATAGTATTTTCTTCTAATTTAGTGTTCATATGTTTACCGCAAGTGTTCATTTTTTGTACTCTTTATTCAAATGTCTGTTTATGACTTTTGTGCGAGATCGTGCGTATTTGCTTGTTTTCCGCACAGAACCAATACGCGGTAAGTGTGAAATACCACCTTCAGTATTCCCAACGTAACACACATAACAATTTCCCTCTTCTTACCGCTTAAGCGCGACATTCATTTTACTGCTTTAGGCTTTTAACATATTACTTTTAGAGACGTTTAACATAGTAATAATTATAAATTGGAAACTTACCACTGCAATTTCACATAAACTGCACTGTTAATTATTGTTTTTAAATATTTGCAAAAATTAAGTAAAGTCTACTACTCCACGAAACTTATTGCATTCCTGATACAAGTAACATTAAGGAAGCCGTGAAAAAATCAACAACATTCCAGATGCCGATGTTATTACTGCAATATGTTATATAAATAATATTGTTAAAATATTAAAATGAGAAATAAATCATTACATAACCTTACCGTTTGTTTTAAGTTCGCATTTATAGACTGGGGGGAAAAAAAAGACAGACGTATATCACGGCCTGCTGCAATATAGTAAACACAGAAAACATTTTATAGCAACAATGTTGAAGAGAGATATTTTTTTTTTTTCCAAAATTGCCGTCATTAAACAGAAACCAAGATGGAGATTTCATTGCAACTAATTAGAAATTCGTCTTTCAGGTATGTAATAAACGATCTTCGCACAAAATAATGTACGAAACACGAGCGGTATGTTTGTTTTCATGTTCTCGGAAATTAGAAAAGCTCAACTACGTTTCGCTTTTTCAATCTTTTCCTCGAACATGAAAACATCAACATACCGCTCTTGTAACGCATATTACTATATCATTTAAATCGTGTTTATTTATTACTTAACACCAATATGTATTTCACTGTGTAGTTTTTTTTACTATTTTTTATTGTGTACGTTTTAGCCAATTGTCGGTTTCTGGTTTAATTACAGTAAAACCTCCCTAAAACGAAACGCAATCGTTCCAGATTTTTTTCCGTTTTCACAGGTTTTCGTTTTACAAAGGGTTGAGTTTTGGCAAAACTAAGAATAGACTACTGCAATATACTCACTGTAGGAAGAACACAATGAAGAAATAATTTGAAATAAAAGTTACTACAGTACATTCAAAGTGAATTTTATTTTCATAATTATTAAGTTACGTAATTGCAGCCTCTCTCTCTCTCTGCGCCCTAGTTTCTTCGCCCCCACATCTTTTATTGCCGCGACTCTTTTTTTTTAAAGGAAACATTGTAGGATTTCCTTCGCGTCCTGCATCAATTCAGAGTGTAAATTGCGCCCTGATCCATCAGTTGTGTAACTGAAGTTGTGTTTGGTGGAAAAAAAATGGATTAATTTCACGTTAGACAAATCAGTCCTTGGATGGCAGGTAGCATTGTCTAAAAACAGTATGACCTTCCGACCTTGACGTTTCATTGCTCCATAAAATTATGGAGCCACTCTTCCATGATAGAACTGTTCATCTAGGCTTTTTTTTAAATCGCACAGTTTTACAGAATAACTGCAGATCAAGAGGAAAGTGCAGAAAATTGGCTCACAGAGATTCATCCAGAGTGGGTGACAAGTGTTATGTCTTTTAGGATTGCTGATTCTGATTATTTTCCTGTTACTATGTTTTCTGACGCAGTTGTACAACAGTTCAGTCCAAACAAACGGTGGAAAATAATGGAATTGAAAACAACAAAAAAAGGGGATCTTGCCAACAGGATTTATTAGCTTTGTGAAAAGTTTAATTTCTTGCCCTGCCAGCACTGCATCCATTGAGAGAATCTTCTCCACCTATGGGCTTGTTTGGTCAAAGTTAAGAAATAAGTTAGGAGAGGAAAAGGCTGAGAAATTAGTGAAGATCTACAGATTTCTGCATGTTAAGAAGGACTAAATTGTGATGTAGTTAATATTAATACCATTCTATAACAAAACACCACGTTCATAATAGTACATTATGCAACGAGCCTATAATGATAGTAATTAAGAAGCGAGTATGTATGTTTATGAAACGAGCGCAAGCGAGTTTCATAATATTCATACGAGCGTCTTAATTACCATCATAGGCAAGTTTCATACGACTTTTTATGCTCGACCATATTTCTAACTTGAAATTATTCAGATGTATACATTTTATTTGTATCTGACAAGATCGGAAGTGACCTTGTTCTAGGTCGTGAATTGTGAGATGTGCGCAGACGCGAAAGTACTGATTTTTTCCGAGGAACAATAATGTCATTGACCTTGATGTGATCCCGTTAAACTTGTATAACCTTGATTATTGAATTCGACATTGAAAAACGAGATGACAAATTGAATTTATTTGAATATTATTTACAATTAACGCTGATTATTATAGTAACAGAACATAACCTTCTGCGACAGTATTGGATTTCCAGCCTCCGTGACTTTTCGCTAATTCTCTTTCGATTGCATATCCGAGAATAATCGATACTTGCGGTTCTATAACGGTACAAAGCTGACTTGTCATTGGCTGAACACCTGTACTTTAATGAGTATGTGTACTTTAATGACATGCATTAAAGGACTGCTACCAGGTGTATAATTAGTACATTTCGGCATGGTCGAGCATAAAAGTAATTTTTTCCTTAAGATAATGAAACATTATAGTAATTAATAACGTCTGCTGACAAATTGTTATATTAGATAAATATGATGCATCTTTTTGTAATATTCTGTATGGTGATTAAATTATGAGAAATAAACATATGGGTTTTATTGGGTTTTGTGTCGGATTTTATTGAAGGTTTTTTTTTTTAAAAGAACCCATATGGTTTTTTTTGGGTCGAGTTAAATTACAACCCTGGTTCCATTACAAAAATGCAATACTACATGCTAAATACGAGTAGATTACACATTACAATATTGTTAACTCTTCCGAGTACAATGTATACACATTATTGCTAGCCTATTCTACTTTCCTTAAATATTTTTATGCTCGACCATGCCGAAATGCAGTAATTATACACCTGGTAGCAGTCCTTTAATGCATGTCATTAAAGTACACCTACTCATTAAAGTACAGGTATTCAGCCAATGACAACTCAGCTTACAGATGTTCAGCCAATGACAATTCAGCTTTGTACCGTTATAGAACCGCAAGTATCGATTATTCTCGGATATGCAATCGAAAGAGAATTAGCGAAAAGTCACGGAGGCTGGAAATCCAATACTGTCGCAGAAGGTTATGTTCTGTTACTATAATAATTAGCGTTAATTGTAAATAATATTCAAATAAATTCAATTTGTCATCTCGTTTTTCAATGTCGAATTCAATAATCAAGGTTATATCAAGTTTAACGGGATTACATCAAGGTCAATGACATTATTGTTCCTCGGAAAAAAATCAATACTTTCGCGTCTGCGCACATCTCACAATTCACGACCTAGAACAAGGTCACTTCCGATCTTGTCAGATACAAATAAAATGTATACATCTGAATAATTTCAAGTTAGAAATATGGTTGAGCATAAAAAGTCGTATGAAACTTGCCTATAATGGTAATTAAGACGCTCGTATGAATATTATGAAACTCGCTTGCGCTAGTTTCATAAACATCCATACTTGCGTCTTAATTACTATCATTATAGGCTCGTTGCATAATGTACTATTGTCGTTCTGTCGTCATTTATCCTGACTATTATTATGATATGGCCATTCCAGTCTTCTGAGTTTAATGTTAATGATATCTACTGTATATCAGAGGAGATATTTTGAATTTCTAGATGAGTACGAATGCGCCATATGCCATTTTCAAGGACTGATCTATAGTTTTTTCTGAATATTTTTCTTTCCCATACCCTCAGGATATTGGAATAGATTTAGTTTTTTTAAGGTAGAGGTTTTAATTGATTATTTAACGACGCTCTATTAACTACTAGGTTATTTAGCGTCGATGGGTCTGATGATAGCGAGATGGTATTTGGTGAGATAAGGCCGAGGATTCGCCATAGATTACCTGTCATTCGCCTTACGGTTGGGGAAACCTCGGAAAAAACCCAACCAGGTAATCAGCCCAAGCGGAAATCGAACCCACGCTCGAGCACAACTCCGGATCGGCAGGCAAGCGCCTCAGCCGACTGAGCTATGTCGGTGACTTTTTAGGTAGAATTTTACTTCCATTATCACAGTACGCCAGTCGTGGCGAAGAGGCCATGGTGCGCCGAGCCACTGTGTAAGCTGCAACGTGCATAGCACCTATGGAGGGAGGCGGACAACCGAAGGGGAAGTTAATGTTTAGGACGTGTAACGAAGAAAGAAATGAACAAGAAAACATAGGACACATTATCACAACCTAAAATTAACTGTCTGCAGAATGTCTCTGCGACAAAGTTTCAAAATCAGGAATTAGGTCACTTACTGCCAGTCGTAGTTGATCACGAAGGTATTTGCCTGTCAGTCGTGATCTAAATTTGGTTTTTACTATTTTCATTGTTGAAAATAATTTTTCACAAACGTAAGTTACAGCGAACATGGCTTCAACAGAGCAAGCGAAAGAACGAAGGTTCCAAATATTTATTTTTTTCCAAAGATTTGAAAAGTTCAATATCTGTCAAGTCCTTACATCTAGCTTTCATTTAACGTCACATTGTAAATCTGTGAGTTTAAATTGAAAATCTACCGCATTTTTCGTACATCTGCTGTAAAAGAATCGACGTACAGAGATGATAATAATAATAATAATAATAATAATAATAATAATAATAATAATAATAATAATACTTAACCTTTTAATGTTTCATCAGTAACATGTAGTAACTTATAATGCCGTTTTATGTTATACAACCGTTTTCCTAGTAATATTTGTGAACAAATCATACATTTAATATTTTCATCATATTGTAAGCAAAAGAATGCATCCTCCCATCCTACCTGAAACTTTCGTTTCTTATAGAGGTACATGGTTTCGAGAGAGATATTGCGACGATACGCCACTCGCAGGTCCGAGACAAATACAAATAGAACGGAGTTTGACTCCAGTGAGTGAGAGGGTGGGGGTTGTAGGTAGGAAGCGAGAGAAAAGCACCGCGAGCCACAATGTGCTCGTGAGTCGCATTTTCGCCGCGGCTGCAGTACGCTTATGACCTGACGGGAACATGATTAAAGAGTGGAAAGTTATTAAGGAAAAAAATGGCAAAATGTGAAATCCATATCCTCCAGAAAAGAACCTATTCTAATTCAGAAAACACGGTGCCAAATAAAATTAACGTCTGTTAGCATTGCCAACCTTAATGCGAGTGAGTCTGCTACAAACGTCCAAAAAGTCAGCTACAAACACCAGAATTAAGCTACGCTCAAAACCAGAAGATGTCATAAAATCAAATAGACAAATAAAATGAAATATAAACGGGCTCCTCCCACGCATATATTATCTCACTGTCCACTTCTAGCGAAACATTGTAAACATTGCGTCAACAGAAGTCCAATCGTAAAGAGCGGCACATCTGGATATGGTTTAGAGAGCTCTTATTCCTGAAAAATAAAGAGAACAAACGACCCGTGCTACAAATTTAAAGTTGAAAGACAGATGTGTTGGAGATACCATTTATTGGGAATAAGGCCGGTTTCTTTTTGTTGGGTAGGCGATCCCTAATAAAGATTTTGTCGGGTATCTGCGAATATAGGATTTGCCAGTTAAGCAATAGGTACTATTTACATAACAGGAAAATACAACTGAAAACAGAAATGCTTTCCTTGTCATAAATGAAGGTCGCAGTGTATGGAAATCAGTTCGTACATAAATAAAAAATAACCTACATTTTCTATGTGTTTTCGTAATTTTAATTAAGATATCTTACATGTACTGGAGTGTGAGAAAATAAATTTGATACAAGAAAGTAGGGCCTATTTAGTCTACACATAAAGTGTGTATTCACAGACGGTCACTCGATTGAATCTCAATTTTATTCGGCTACGACCATTCTGCCACAAGCGATGTGAATAAAAATTAACTACATTTAGCCGAATTAGGCCATGATTGGCAACGCTCTGGTCTGTAGGATATATTGGGCATTAGCTCTGATATTATAACAGTTGCATGTGACTGAACATGATATGACATTAGATATGGCGCATGTTACTGGTCCTTTAAGAAAATCGAAAGTCGTCTGCAAAAGTCTCCAGTAGATTGGGAAATCGAAGATTGTCTCCAAAAGTCTACAGTAGATCGGAAAATCTAAGTTCGTCTTCCAAAAGTTTCCAGTAGATCGGAAGCTCGTCTCCAAAAGTCTCTAGTAGATCAGAAAATCGATATTCGTCGCCAAAAGTCTATAGTAGATGGGAAAATCGAAGCTTGTTTCCAAAAGTCTCCAGCAGAACAAAAAATCGAAGCTCTTCTCCAAAAGTCTCCAGTTAGATCGGGAAATCGAAGGTATTTTCCAAAAGTCTACAGTAGATCGGAAAAACGAAGCTCGTCTCCAAGGGTGCTATGCATAGACATTTCGCTAGCCCGCGCTACGAGCGTGCTAAACTAGCCCCGACTATCGAGTGATTACTTGTACAGGATTCATATATCATATTATATCGCTAACACTGGTTTATGAATACGAAAAACGTTAGTTCGCTGATCATCCACCGGAAGCCCGTGCTAAGAATGTCTATGAATATGGCCCCAAAAGTCTCCAATAGATCGGAAAATAAAAGCTCGTCTCCAAAAGTCTCCAGCACATCGGAAAATTGAAGCTCGTCGCCAAAAGTCTCCAGTAGATCGGAAAATCGAAGCTCGTCTCCGAAAGTCTCCAGTAGATCGGAAAATCAAAGCTCATCTCCAAAAGTCTCCAATAGATCGGAAAATCGAAGCTCGTCTTCACTAATCTCCAGTAAATAGGAAATCAAAGCTCGTCTCCAAAATTCTCCAGTAGATCGGAAAATAGAAGCTCGTCTCCAAAAGTCTCCAGTAGATCCGTATTGGGAAATATGAACAATAGTATGAAGATTTGTTCATAATATGAAAATTTTCACGAAATATTATTTTAATATGAAAAATAAAATACCATTTCGATTATATTCATGACGAAATATAAAAATTAAGATTCTCAACGCTTTACATTAATGGTGTGAAATTATTTTTTGTTCTCACCCAAGTAAATTTGTGTGGTAAACAGATCACCGCTAGTTATACGGTATACAAAAAATCATAGCTAGAGAGGAATGCGTGGCGTGGAGAAGAATGATGGAGCTGATCGACCGCGCAGCATAATTTAAAGTTTACTGAAATATCTGTCCACATTTGCAATATCTGTTCGAGGTATGGAGTAATATTGTCGTGGTTTTCCGTAATGTATATCCGGTTAATGTCGAGACAGCGGCACCACACGGACTACAACCGCTTCCTTCCTTTTGATACATTCCTAATACACTACTTTATTAACGTGGAACTTCCTCAAAACCTTACATGATATTATATATACTACCACCATCGCCACAACTATCAATTTTACCTTTTGTTACCGAAGATACGTACATGTTAAGAGAGTAACCCAACGCTAGACATCTATAAGTAGCGAGGTTTCGTAGTTCGTATTCTATCCCAGGGCGTACGGAGATAAGATTAGTTGTTCATGAACTAAATTGGCATGATGTCATAATTGGCGCGTGGCACAGGTACTATCAGGAAATACTTGCATCTTGTTCGTGCTGCAGTTGACGTTCTATTCATGATTCAAAACTAGACCTCGCAGAATGTTTACAATGCATTCTAGTGATAAAGACTGGTATTACGATGACCTTTCCTACAATTTAAATTATTTATTCATTTGTTTATTTCATTTATTTCTACTGGCACTGGCAGAGTTAAGACCATAAGACCTTCTCTTCCACTCAACCAGTATAAAAATACATAGAAAACAGCAATACAGAAAATGTAGTAGTAGTAGTAGTAGTAGTAATAATAATAATAATCATATAATAATAATAATAATAATAATAATAATAATAATAATAATAATAATAATAATGAGCAAAATGTAGATGTGTTTAGATACAAATCATTCTAAGAGTTAAACAATTACAATTTAGTGTTAAATAAGACATTTTGGATGGAAGGAAAGATTAACGTAATGAAGGAAAACAGATATAGGCCTATTGAAAATGAATATTCAACAAAATTAATATTTGAAGAAAGATCATATTCTAGAAATGAAAAGCAGCCTTTCTGACAATCGGCTTTTGAAAGTACTCAATGTCTGTCAATCCTTTACACTATGTACACTAAAATAGGTCTACTCTATTTTCACTATCACAAAGAATGAGAGCTTACATTAATAAAAAATTAGCCTATTTACACCATTGTACACAATTGAAGAGATGGATTCCAAAGTGTCCTATGTCCTTTTCTTAAGATTGTTTTATTCACGTTTTAATTTATCCTTTTCAAGCCTATAGGGTAAAGGTCGGTAATATTGTGATACTAATAATATTATGATAGTTCTTTTTCAGATTTTTTTTTTTACAATTTTACTGAGCGAGAGAAGGACCGGTTTGGTGCAGAAACTTGTCCATGAACATTCCCTTAATTGATGGAAAAAACCGATCTTCCACTCGCTCAGTAAAATTGTAAAAAATTCTCAAAAAGAACTATCATAATATTATTAGTATCACAATATTACCAACCTTTACCTTATGTAACTGTGTAAGTTTATTTAACAGACTCTCCTAAGTCTTGACTTAGTGTCTGCATATGTTTTTTCAAACAAATCTCAGGGCGTAAAATTTATTTTATCAGTTTTTTTTTAAATTTTTCTCATAATTTGTCATTTGGACTTACGCCAGTTTGGAATCGACCTCTTCAATTTACAAAATAAGTATAGGCCATAACCAGGCTTCGGATTTTTAGACACTAAAAACAGTTGAAATAGGCAGGAAAAATAGGCATTCAAAATTCGAAAATAGGCATTTAAAAGGGCACTAACAATTTCTAATTCTTAATGGCTAACACGACCATAGCGTAGCTTTATACGCTAGTTTTTATAGGAATGTCATTATCCCAGTGAATAACTAAATATTCCTCCAAATGTTGTAATGTTATAATGAGAACCAATAGCGGCCGGTGATCGAAATCCTCGGTGAGGCCAGATGCAACTAGTTTAAGTGCCTCCGATTGGAAATTTTTATTTATGATATTAATTATTGTAATATTATTAATATCATGATTACTGTATTATTATTATTATTATTATTATTATTATTATTACTCTATTATTATTAGCCTACTATTGATGAAAAATAATGTCACTCACCAAATAAGCTGTTATGCTGTGAGTTTCAGTGATTGCTTCAGTGTGATGAAGCAACCCATATTGTGTGTTGAAAATCCCCTCCTTTCTGTTCTTTTTATTTTTTTCCCTTGACAGCAACGAACAAGGCCAACGCAGAAGTTTATTTTGCACCACATTACCACTTAACCATTTATGTTGTCCATACCAGGATGCAATAGAAACTCGCGTTTTAAGATTATCTGTCAGAAAAATTGTCAGCGATGTCATAGGTATCTCGGTAGACTCTCTCTTTATTTAAAGCTTCCTTTCTTTCAATATTATTTCTTCTTGAAAAAGGACACTCTAACAATGAATTAACTGCACCAGCATTATTTCTAGGATTTATTTTTATTTCTATTTTCTCGAAATACATAACAACATTGGCCCAGATTCACTACTGTACTACGAAGTACAATAGTATAACACCCTCGCTTAAGTCATAAACTGAGACATAAGGGGAGGGAATAGTGTGGGTCTCTGCCTGCCAAAGAGCTGGAATTTGTGTTATTTATGACCTATTTAGGAAGACAAGTCACCACTGCTATTCCCACCCCACTCTACCCTTGAGGCCGGCCCATGGATGTGAGGAGTGAAACCTGACCAGGCCACGAGGCCAGACGAATTGTGCCTCGGCTACAACGTTTTAAGCGCAAGCTCAAACCCCGCGAAAATACAGAAAATTCAGAAGACAGACCCGGCATGAACGATTCTGGCCTCAGGAACAAATTTTACTGCAAAACAGGTCTATATACACCACAACCAGACCCGGCACGAGCGATTCTGGCCTCAGGAGTAAATTTTACTGCAAAACAGGTTCTATATACATCACAAAGTTTTAAAATGCTTCTACAGCGATGCTTCATTCAAATAACTAATACATTATATAAAAACACAAAATTTGATTTCAGTTAAGCCAAGTGACTGAGGCCCGGCCTCACTTGCCTCAGTCAATCAGCCGCCACTGATGAGAACTGATGTTTATTGTCTGTAAGTATGTTCTTAAATTGGGAGAAACTCCCTTCCACTTCTCATGAAGTGTTGGGGCGATACTTCAGTGAACCAATCTCAGCTGGGGACCAAACCAGTGGGAACGCAGTGATGTCAATGTATTTTCCAATCAGTGCTTCTGATGACTTTTGCTTTGGCGTATCTTCATGGTATACTCCACGTATTACAGCAGAAAATTCAACTCCATACTCAACTCACAAAACGGATACACAGTTTATAACAACTATCCTAGTCAACTACCACCAATGATTCATGCGGCTTTCGAAATATATTTTTTTTTTCTCATTGGTTCATTTTAAATTATTAGATTTCTCCGCGCTCTGGTGGCAGTAAAACGTAACACACAGAATTATCTATAGTTCTATATCACTGTCCTATGCTGGATAAAAAAAAGTACAGATTAAAAAAAAATATCGATAGAATGATCAATAAATTAAAATATAATATAAGCTTAAAATACGGATATTTAGAAAATTTTAGGTATTTACAAGCAAATAGGCATTTACTAGTGAAATAGGCAATTACAGACACTAAAGAATTCGCATATTATACTCACAATGCCTTGAAATGAATATGTTACCTAAAATCTTGCGCCTTTAGGTTAAGGAATAAAATAAGCATATAGGCTTAAATCCGCAGCTTAGCTATAACATTATGAAATAAACTACATTGCATTACAATATAGCATTGTACATAAGGTTAATATTGTAAATAATATTCGATCAATGAAGGCCTACATTATTTATTATAGTGTAAATAGTAAAAATAACGTATTCTAGTGTAGGTATATAGTGTAAATAATTTAAATTATAAATATTAGTGTAATTGTTAAAGTGGTCCATGTTTCGTTAAGTCCCACTAGACGAAACAAGAGTCACGTGAGCCGTCAGGTAGGTACTTCGCTTGCTAGATGCACGCACATCGTTCACTTAAAAACTCCAGTAATATTTAATCTTGTAGCCTCGTGGGACAAAGTACGGTCCCTAGTTATTACTACAAGTTGAGGGGCTACAGGGAAAAACGTAAGTGCGAGATTCGCATAGGAATGTGTGTTCCTTAACTGACCAGAATCGAACCAAAAATCTTTGTATTTGTAGCCGGACTATCTTATTGAAATATGCGCCAAAAGAAACAGTACTAAAAATGGCTACTGGCTTTTACGTAACTAGCAATCTATAAAAGGCAAATAAGTATACAGCTTTAATGAACTGGAACATGAACATTTCTCTGTAAAATAAAATTTCATGGTCACTCTACGCTTTTTTAAAACAAAGATCATGTTCAAAATGCTGTCCATTAGTATATTATTGTATAATTATAATCCAGAGAATGAATGGTCATCTTTTTACTTGGTCGCATAATTTATTAAATTATTTCATTTTAGTTCTATTTTTTCAAAAGTAGTTTAAGAAAATAAACTATAAATGGCAATATTATGCACAACCTGATGAACGACTTAATTACTGCGAAGGATGCAAATCGTATAATTATAAGGTATAAGTCACGTTCATAGAGTGGAAGCAAAAATTACGTAATATGTAAAGCAACGTCTTAAGTGACCACGCCTTTTCAGGGTCGGCTTTTTACTTTACCATTAAACGAAGAATGAGCGAGAAAATTTTAAGCTGTGAAAAATCTATTTCGAGATTTTCGTAGGAATTCACGTTTTCAGCACCTCTGATAGCAAAAAAGTGATTCTGGGCTTACTACCTGCATGTCAGTCTGCCTGTATTAGCGATTTCTACTAAACTATTGTACGGATTCCATTCATATTCATTATTTACAGGCCAATTTATTGAGAATAGTAGGCCTATACATAAAACATGATTTAAGTGAAAAATTTTAATTTTAATACTTCGGGTCGGATTTTATTAATATTCAATATCTAAGGATTAATTTGTATAGAAAATGGTACACATAAATTATAACAATTTGAAGTGGAAAATTTAACGAGTCTTTATTTTAGGTTGGATTCTGTCTATATATTATGCATAAAACATAATTTTTAATAAAACATTCATTCCATCTCAAAATTTGTTTTTAGACTTTAATGTACTTAACGTAAGATAAATTTATTATATTGCAATAATAAAATTCATACATAAAAATCGAAATAATTTTGAATTGTATTCTCATAGTTATGAAACAAAAGGTATGAATTCTTTAAGATTGTTTGAACCAAAATGCAACACTGTTACAGTATTTAATCATAGTAGTAATTTAGGCCCAAAAATATATAACAAATTTATATTTAAATATCCTAATCTTGTCAATTCTAATAGTTCTAGTATTAAATTTAAAAAGTTATGTATGGATTTTATAAAAATTGAAAAATTGTATCGTATACTTATTAATTTCAATTCAGGGACCCGCCCCTGAGCACGAGTTCTACTCATTCAGGGGCGAGATAAAGTTTTTCTGTATATATTATATTTTATGTTACAATAATTATTAGCAAAATAATAAATAAATAAAATAAATAAATGAGCCTTTATTTTGGGTCTGATTCTGTTAATATTCAGTTTCTACGGGTCAAATTATTTAGGAATGGTAAGCCTTTATAAATATACAGTAATTTAAAGTGAACAATTTAATAGGCATTTATTTTTGGTTCGACTTTGTTGATGTTCAGTATCTACAGGTCAGTTTATCTAGGAATGGTATATATAAAACTCAATTTTAAGCGAAACATATAATGAGTTTTTATTTTGGGTCGGATTCTGTTCATATCAGAGTTGAACAATGATCAAGAAAGAGTAACAGCGCCTGCAAAGCCGAAAACCGCACGACAGTATTGCCTACGTGTTAACTGCTTAAGCGAACTTTCAAGATATCGGGACTGGTCAACTCTCGAACGTCAAGCAGCCTTGAATCGCCACAGTTGTTTATACCAAACTGAACTTTCATCTGTTTTGGCAACTGTTATAATTATACGTATAAACAATCGAGTAGCCTATTTGAAACATTATCTCTACCTTTCAGTGCATAATAATCCGTTCCCCAATCTTTATTTAACTACCACGCCATTATTAAAATGCTTATTTAACGTTATGTTTTATGTTTTTTAGAAATGCAAATTTATTTGAATTTTTTTTCTATTTATGGCACCTTATGTAATATCTGATAAAGAACCATTATATTTTGATAACTGTGATACTGTTTTGTTTTGTCTTTTTGTAGCAACTAAACATATCTAATGTTATTTATTTCAACGATGTATGTTATTAAAAGTTACGAAATCTTTCCACACCGACCAAGTGCTATTTCGAGAATGGCGAACTAGACTTGAGGCGCACGAGAGTTACGAGAAGAGACGAGACGAGACTCGAAAGACAAGTGCAACGAACACAGCGAGCGAGAGCGACAATTAGATTTGTTCATCTCTAGTTCATATGCAGTATCTACGAGTCAATTTATCTAGGAATGGCACTTTACATGAAACATAATTTATTTTAAGTAAAAGTTTAATTAACTTTTGAAAATGTTAAAGGGAAAAATTGTTCCGAGACCTTTATTTTGGGTCAAATTTTGTAGAAAATGACAAGCAAACAATTTATGATTTTGCTTAATTCGTGCTAGTAGAAACTCAAGTTAATAACCAATGGGCGGGCAAAGTTGCCTGGACAGACGAAATACACTTTTTAATACTGAATTTAATATATGTAACTTTAGAATTTGGTCTGAAAATGACCCTCAGGTTTTAAGTCAGCAAGGTGTTCATGATTTGAAAGTCTCTGTATCGTGTGGCTTCACTTCATAATAATAATAATAATAATAATAATAATAATAATAATAATAATAATAATAATAATAATAATAATAATTATTATTATTATTATTATTCATTATGAATTATTCATTAATGATTCATATTTCCTCGAAGACAAAAACGCAATAATAGAGACTGTCACAGTAAACGGGGCGTGTTACTACATTATGCTACAGAACTTTGTCATCCTTATACAGGGGAGTCGCTGCCTGAAAAAAAAATCTTCATGCAAGATGGCGCACTTTCCCACATCTACATACCTGCGAAACAATAAATTAATTGTTCGGATCTTTGGCGCTCGTGTCACTAGTAGGCACTTCACAACAGTATGGCCTTCACGATCTCCAGATCATAATCTCACTGACTTTTTATTATGAGGTTACGTTCAAAAAAGAGGTTGCGTGCCACTCGTAACAACTTACAGAAACTGGAAGATGCTTTCTCGAATAAACTGGAAATATTCCAGGACATTATCTGCAAAATGTGCGTTGTGTAGCAAAATGGTTGGTATTTGTTGAACAAGAGAACGGGAGACATATTCTCAATGTTTTTTTTTAAACCAAACCAAACTGTTTGCCCAATACGGTGATGTTTTTTTTTACCTCAAATATTATAATAACATTTATATATTTATATTTATAACATTTTGATATTTGAAATTACAGTATTCTTGATTAACTTGGGACCATAACATAGGCCTTTAGATTTTTCATCCATTTGCTTGAAAAATTATGAAATTTCATACCACTGAGCAGATAGAAGATGGAACGGCCTCTTGTCTCTATATTGCTAAGGGGATTACAGTTGCAATTATTAGTGAAAGAATTGTTAGGTGTGAGTGAACTTCTGAAACAAAGTATTAAGAAAATAGAATTCTCTCTAGAGAGCAGCATTTCATTATGAATTAAAAATGGCTGTATTTTAGCAATCCTAAAGATGTGAAATTATGATTTTCGTAGACAGAAAAATATTAGTAATGATTACGCTACACAAAGTGGTTATAATTGAACTACGCCGCTATGCCGACTCTACCAGTTCTAGACGGAAAATTAGGGTGGGTTGGGGGTAATTTGGGTATCAAAATAGCCTTTTTAAGTTTAGAGATCCACAGCCTCTTACCATGACAAAATTTTCCACTCATTTTCTATATGTTAGCACGTGATCTTCTAGAACGATTCTATTAAATTTTCAAGTAAGTTGGCCTCTCCTTATAATAATAAACCTAAGTTTAACAATATTCAATTTACCCCAAGGATTGGGAAATTTGAGTATAATGTCCATTATTGAAGTAAAACATGCTTTAAAGTATTTATAAGATCAAATTATCCGAAACACTGGTTAGTATATGTATCCTAGAATAGAATGCAGAAGTTAGGTAGGCATTTAAAAGTCTTAAAATCAGACGATAGACGACATTAAGATATATGGATCATATGTGAAGACTAAGAGGAAAGCAGAAAGTAGGAAAGACTTGAAGAATGCTGGGTTTGCAGTGAAAGACCTGCCCTTGGGCAGAACACTATGAATGAAATGAGACGGAATTAAACCTAACAAAATAAAAAATTTCAACCAATACTGAAGTTCTTGATAAGGCTTATTTTGTAAACTTAAAGTATCTCCCACTGAAATCAGGGATAGAAAACACTTAGGATATTTATTTGACTTTCACCAATTCATAATTTGTGTACGTGGCATGATCTGGAACGAAAACTAAGTTAGTTACTAGTTAACCTATAATTATATCCAAATTACCCCACGGTTGTAAATTGTAATTTACTAACAAACTATTAATGATATATTACTACATTTATTAAAACGTGCTAAACATGCGTAAAGTACAGCAGTGGCAAAAAAAAAAAAAAAAAAAAAAACCGGACCGACCCTTTTAGCTGGTTTCAGAGCTTCTTCACTCCAGAGCACGATAGACTGGTAACTAAGACTTTCGTGGTTCGAATCCTGCTTGGGAAGGAAACTTTTTTTTTTCCTTATTCAAATTTATTCCCAATACTTTCGATTGCAGCGATATTTTACTACTTAATTAAATTATTATTCCCAGAACATGAATTTTACCAGCTGTCAAAAAGTATTGGGAATAAATTTGAATAAGGAACATAAGAAAGTTTCCTTCCCAGGCAAGATTCGAACCACGAAAGTCTTAGTTACCAGTCTATCGTGCTCTGTAGTGAACAAGGCTCTGAAATCAGCTACAAGGGTCGGTCCGTTTTTTTTTGCCACTACTGTACATATTATGCATGACTTCGGTTAGTGTATCACAGCTGGTTCCCCATCAATATTGCTTTGAATGTGATATATCATTTCATAAAAAGGTAAATAAAACAGTATTTTTTTTATCAGACAGTATCAGAGTGTTCAACAGAAATTGTTAACATTCCATGATAGACAATTGTGAAATACTACACAAAGATTAATATTAATATTAATTGTGAAATAGACAATATTTATTAAATTGGCATTTGTTAGAAGCCTAGGCAAAGTTTTATTCAGTAAATTGTAATTCATACCCAAGTAACCCCAACTTTTAAATTGTAATTTACTAAAAACTATTAATGACATATTACTAAAATTGTTCTAAACATGTGTAAAGTACACATACATGATAGACAATTGTGAAATACCTACTACGCAAAGATTAATATTAATATTAATTGTGAAATAGACAATATGTATTAAATTGGCATTTGTTTGAAGCCTAGGCAAAGTTTTATTCAGTAAATTGTAACTCATACCCAAGTAATCCCAACTTTTAAATTGTAATTTACTAAAAACTATTAATGACATATCACTAAATTGTTCTAAACATGTGTAAAGTACACATACATGATAGACAATTGTAAAATACGTACTACGCAAAGATTAATATTAATATTAATTGAGAAATAGACAATATGTATTAAATTGGCATTTGTTTGAAGCTTAGGCAAATTTTTATTCAGTAAATTGTAACTCATACCCAAGTAACCCCAACTTTTAAATTGTAATTTACTAAAAACTATTAATCACATATTACTAAAATTGTTCTAAACATGTGTAAAGTACACATACAGTACATGAACTTGGTTACTATATCTCAGCTGATTTCCCAACAGTATTGCTTTGAATATGATGAGTCATTTCATAGACTGGTAAACAAGAAACAGTTCTTTTTTTTTTACCAGGCAGTATCAGTGTGATCAACATAAATGTTAGGCAATTGTGAAATAGATAATATATATTAATTATTAAATTGGCATGTGTTTGAAGATTAGGTAAAGTTTTATTCAATAAATTGCAACTTATACCCAAATTACCTCACTATACCAAAATTACCCCAAACCCTACTGACCCTAGTCGTACCAAATTCAATTTCCACGAGCTTCATAATAATTCATCTGGCTGGATACAGCGCAGTAATTAGCAACACGTGACACACAGGAACGTGTTAACTTCGTTCTTCGACTCCTGGCAAGGAGAAAAAGACGACTCCTGGCCTTGGACTACTTGATGGAGTGATGAAGCACAATTTTCCCTTACTGGTGCAGCGAACACTCAAAATTGCTAAAATTCTGGATCTGCACTTCAACACGAGATTTATGAAGTTTCTCTGAATAGTGAAGTGACTGTTTGTTGCCGCTTCAAGAGTAGTTGGCCTGCTTTTCTTTGAAGAGATGGGAGCCAAAGGGACAAAGACGTTTAATAGTGACAGGCAAACGTTACTGTGAACTATTTTGTCGACGTATGATTCCAGTTCTGTTTTGAACACAACTGTTTCTAACGTTCTTTAATGGAGTCCTATCCTTTGTTTCTCTTTTGCATGTCCTCTACAATTAATAAGTTTAACGTTCCTCAGAGAAATAGTTTTCCGTCCAGACCTGGGTTAATCGATACAGTTTAATTATAACCACCCTATATACGTTAGTATTTTATTTTAATTTGTGAAAATATGATTTTTTATATACTGTATTTACTGTATATGAAACTTACAGCAGAGTCCGTATAGGCCAGCTTCTGTCTGATGCTTTTCCAATTCACTGCGGGCTAAAGCAAGGAAATGCACTATCACCTATACTTTTTAACTTCGCTCTAGAATATGCCATAAGGAAAGTTCAGGATAACACAGAGGGTTTGGAATTGAACGGGTTACATCAGCTTTTTGTCTATGCGGATGACGTGAATATGTTAGGAGAAAATCCACAAACGATTAGGGAAAACAGGGAAATTTTACTTGAAGCATTTAAAGCGTTAGGTTTGGAAGTAAACCCCGAAGAGAGGATATATATGATTATGTCTCGTGACTAGAATATTCTACGAAATAGGAATATAAAAATTGGAGCTTTATCTTTCGAAGAGGTGGAAAAATTCAAATATCTTGGAGCAACCATAACAAATATAGGCTAAATGACACTCGGGAGGAAATTAAACGCAGAATAAATATGGGAAATGCGTGTTATTATTCGATTGAGAAGCTTTTGTTATCTAGTCTGCCGTCAAAAAATCTGAAAGTTGAAATTTATAAAACAGTTATATTACCGGTTGTTCTGTATGGTTGTGAAACTTGGACTCCCACTTTGAGAGAGGAACAGAGATTAAGGGTGTTTGAGAATAAGGTTCTTAGGAAAATATTTGGGGCTAAACGGGATGAAGTTACAGGAGAATGGAGAAAGTTACACAATGCAGAACTGCATGCATTGTATTCTTCACCTGACATAATTAGGAACATTAAATCCAGACGTTTGAGATGAGCAGGGCATGTAGCACGAATCCAGAAATGCATATAGAGTGTTAGTTGGGAGTCCGGAGGGAAAAAGACCTTTGGGGAGGCCGAGACGTAGATGGGAGGATAACATAAAATGGGTTTGAGGGAGGTGGGA
This sequence comes from Periplaneta americana, assembly GCF_040183065.1. Classification (NCBI taxonomy): domain Eukaryota; kingdom Metazoa; phylum Arthropoda; class Insecta; order Blattodea; family Blattidae; genus Periplaneta; species Periplaneta americana. The sequence continues at coordinate 36,701,940 of NC_091118.1, read as the reverse complement.
TATGATGATAGAGATTGGATTAATCTTCCACAGGATATGGCGGGCTTATGTGAGGGCGGCAATGAACCTGCGGGTTCCTTAAAAGCCCTTTGTAAGTAAGTAAGTTAGTAAATAAGTAAGTAAGTAGGCCTAAGTACTGTATTTACTCGAAAAGAAGGTCCCTATTTTTAACAGATTTTTGTCTTTAAATTTGCGAAGGTCTTATATTCGCATCGGATCTTAAAATTGAGTACATAGAAACATGAAAATGCAATTTGAGGACTTAGAGTTCCTTTCTTTGCGGCTGAATTTTTCTTTCTGACTTCCCCAGTAGGCTGTCTAATCATGTTTGGTTGCACTGAGAACTCACATCTCGCAGCTCGCACTCCATTTTTCTCGGAAAATTCAAGAACATCCAACTTAAATCAAACCGAAGTGTTCAAAATGACATTAGGCTTATATCTTGTGAGCAGTGGCGTTTGCGAAACAAGGCCGTAGGCCGAGTGTAGCGAGCCTTCGAAGAAAACAAAATAATGTTTAACATATATATCGTGCACTATGTTTTAGACAGCAGTTCGTATAGGCTGGAATAGACACTTCTCCACTGCTGTAGTCCCTCTCATTGTAATAGTGAAAATTTATCACATTAATAGCAGGCAGTAGTGTAGCTCAGTGGTAGAGCATTACGACCGCAGATGGATAGGTCTCCGGTTCAAGCCCGACTGCTCTCTAAGTTATTTTATTACATTTAATTCTTATTTGTTTCGCCTAGTTGGGGAGACCCGGGCAAAGCGAATAAGCTGAGAATAAACTACGCCACAGACTATATTTTAGTACCCCCGAAATAAAAACTGCATGAAATTGGTTGTGACACATGTTGTCCACATATTAAAAAAAAACAATTATTCGTTTCCCATACCGCCGAACAGTAATATGATTCGAGAAAGAAAATATACCCGGCATGCTGGGTAACTTTCGGTGTTGGATCCCGGACTCATTTCACCGGCATTATCACCTTCATCTCATTCAGACGCTAAATAGCTTAAGATGTTGATAAAGCGTCGTAAAATAACCTACTAAAATAAAAAAAATAAAAATATACCTGGCAAAGTGAATATCTATATAATATTTTCACATTTATATTTATTTTTTATTCACTGATAATAAAATTAAATCAACACATAAACACGATTTTAATAAGTCACATGAGATGATAAGAAATGTTATTACAGTCATTTACAGCACGTTAGGTTAATACAAAATACGAATTTCAACGAGTCGACGTTTCACTGGCATTGAAGTCTTAGATTTCTTCTGCTTTTGCTCCTGATCAGACTTCTCTTTTCAACTGTTTTTAATCGGTATAGAATGTTATGTTTTATTTAACGACGCTCGCAACTGCAGAGGTTATATCAGCGTCGCCGGATGTGGCGGAATTTTGTCCCGCAGGAGTTCTTTCACATGCCAGTAAATCTACTGACATGAGCCTGTCCCATTTAAGCACACTTAAATGCCATCGACCTGTCCCGGGATCGAACCCGCAACCTTGGGCATAGAAGGCCAGCGCTATACTAACTCTCCAACCAGATCGACATCGGTATAGATGTAAGGAATTCAGAGCGCTGTTATTTTCTTCGTTTAGCTCTTATCTTCCGAGCATCCAGTTTTGACACTGGCCTCAAATAAAAAAGAACTGACTGACTTGACCTCTCCTACGATTTGGTGCGCCGTGTCCGGTCATGAAATATTGGGCCCTTATTTTGTCGAGGATGCTGCACAGAATCCAAAAACAGTAAACCAGGTACTCTACAGAGATATACAGACGTGGACAAATTATTAGACAAAAACTTTTTTCTTGGAAACATAATATAATTCGTCATATGAACCATCAGTATAATTCACAGAGTCTCTATTGTTGTAAATATGATTGTTTACATCTTCTGGTATATTTTTCCAACGGTTAAGTATATTTTGTCTGGCTGTGTTGGTACTACTGGTGTTTTAATTATATACTGCAGAAGATATTCAACAGTCTGTTCTCCTATGGCCTGCAAGAAGACCGGACATGGACGAAATTGAAAATCTGTGATCTATACTGAAGAAGAAAGTGAACAAAAAGAGGCTTACAACAAAATATGGACTCATTTAAGCACTGTCTGTTACGTGACTAAATGATGCTGATATTCAAAGAAAGTGTCAAACTTTTGTTTCCAGCATCCCTGACAAAATCAACGTGTTAATAAAGAATAAGGGAATGTTCAGAAAATATTAGTAACCTCCAGCCTCAATTTTCTGTTCAATATTTCTGTGCAAAATACATTTTCGTTCATTATTTCTGCCGATAAATATAGCTTTGTTGCACATATAATGAATTTAGTCTAATAAATTGTCCACGTCTGTAATTATTACCTCATTTTTTTTTAATCTCATTTCAACAGATGTTATGATTGGATTCGTATGGTCCATGCTTCACTATCATAACAGAAGGTCGGTCTTTTCAAAACTTTATAAGCCTTCAATGCAAACTCGTAGGTTATATGAATCAGACTTATGAATATAAGGGGGAAAAATATTTCTCGGCTAGTACTGTTGTGTTGTAACACATTTCCGAAAACATAACTTTCAAATATGGTTCTCGATTATCCAGCTGGCCTTGGGTTCCGTTTACATCGGATAATTGAGATTTTGTGTGTTTTTTTTTTTTTTTTTTTGTAGGAATTTGTAAGTTACAGAATTTCGACGTTTAAGGAAGTTGCAAACAAAATTCCCTTGAACCTGCTTCGGCTTTCAGACTAAATTTTAGGGTGCAAACATTCTCTATCAAAGAGGAAATGCATCCACGTGCAAGGCTGGTTAATTTTTCAGTTTTTTGCTGCAAGGAATCACAGAAAGAACCAGGAAAAGCGACTGTTCAAGGTGAGCTCGTTGGAGTGACGCAGTCGGCGAACCGTTCATTCAGCAGCGGCAGGTGTAATGGTCAGCCGGGACAAGCCTTGGGGCGCGCCGAGTCGGGCAGCATTCCTCCGACTGCAGACGCTTTGTCTGCCGCGAACACCTCGTGTGTGACCGACCGACCGACAGCGAAAACGATCCTGTCCTCCGCCACGGATCAAGTCGGAACATTTCCGGCTACAAATTCAGTGATCCCTGCCCTGGTTCGACTTTTGGCAGAAAATGAAATATTTATCTCACTCTCAAAGACCTGGATGCATGATTACTACCTCCTGCAAACGTGCCTAAATTGTTAGACTCGGTTGCAGAAAAACCGATCAGATATGATCAACGATTAAGGAGGGCTTTATTGGCTATCAGTTGTAATTTTGTTGTAGAAAGAACAATTAAATCAATATTAGATCGGAAATCAATCTTCCAACAGATTTTAAAAACTGATTTTTATGATTAGACCCGGTTGCAGAAAAGTCGATTAGATATGATCAACGATCAAAGAGAGTTTGATGAGCCAACAATTCTTGCAGAAAAAAAAATCAGTATTTATCGGAAATCAATCTTTCATCAGATTTGATCAACAGATTTTTATAATTAGACCCGGTTGCAGATATGATCAACGATCAAGGAGGGTTTGATGAGCCAACAATTCTATTTTCGTTGCAGAAAGAACAATCGATATTTGATCGGAAATCAATCTTTCATTATATTTGATCAACAGATTTTTATGATTAGACCCGGTTGCAGAAAAGCCGATTAGATATGATCAACGATTAAGGAGGGTTTGATGAGCCAACAGTTCTATTTTCGTTGCAGAAAGAACAATCAATATTTGATCGGAAATCAATCTTCCATCAAATTTGATCAACAGATTTTTATGATTAGGCCCAGTTGCAGAAAAGCCGATTAGATATGAGCAACGATCAAGGAGGGTTTGATGAGCCAACAATTCTATTTTCGTTGCAGAAAGAACAATCGATATTTGATCGGAAATCAATCTTCCATCAGATTTGATCAACAGATTTTTGCTGATTGCGGACTGATCATTGATTAAAGTGAAATTTTAGTAATTCATATAGAAAATAGTTAAAGTACGTAGGGATATTGTTCTAAAATGACCTAATAGATTCTTCTGATGAAGTTTTCAGACACCGGCGTAGCTCAATCGGCCAAGGCTCTTGCCTGCCGATTCGGAGTTGCGCTCGAACGGGGGTTCGATTCCCGCTTGGGATGATCACCTAGTTGGTTTTTTCTAGGTTTTCCCCAACTGTAAGGCTAATATCAGGTAATCTATGGCGAATCCTAGATCTCATCTCGCCGAATACCACCTCATTATCACAAATCTTATCGATGCTAACCTAGTAGTTGATACAGCGTCGATAAATGACCAATTAGAAAAAAAAAGTTTTCAAACAATATAAAGAAAATATATTTGATAAATATTCATAAGGGTGGGTACTGATGATGCGTGTGACATCACATTGCCGCGCCATACCGCAGCGTGTCAATTCTTGCTTTAGTTAATAACATTACATTTACTATAATCCATGTCCAAATTTCGTAAAAATATCGTCCTTCTTTTCATAACAAAGCGTCAAACAGCCGAGAGCTTACACTACGAAAGACATGGATGCGGCAGTGATGGACAAAATTCATTCGCTTGTATAATGAGAAGCATTTGATATTTTGAGTTGTGGTTTTCAGTGCTATCATCAGCTCTCTGTTGCCTACAATATAATATGAAAAAAATGTGTGTTTTTTTTCAGTGCCCCTTTAAGGACGTTCATAAAACAGCCTTCAGGAATTTTGTGACGTTAGGATCTGATTCGAATGTCAAAAAGCCTGAATTGCAACAGGATGAATTAAACTAAATGATACGTAAATTAGTAAAGTCTTAGTATATTGAAGTTAAGAAATGTTACCCTGAAAAAATCAAGAAAAGTGAGTTAGCATGTTCTTTTCTGTTTATATTTGAATTTCCTCAAATACATAATTCACTACTTTCGCAAAAGATTACTTGCCAGACTGCAGTAATGAGAAACGGCGAGAACATTATCCGTGAGAGCTGACGGTCTGCTTGCCATTATGTAGTGTTGATCCCTTAAGAATGTGGTGGCTGTTTCATCTTAGAAATAATAATAATAATAATAATAATAATAATAATAATAATAATAATAATAATAATAATAATAATAATCGTACCTATTTTTAAGAAGGGGGACAAGACTAACTGTAGTAACTTTCGAGGAATATCACTTTTGTTGACGTCGTACAAAATTTTGTCGAATATCCTTTCGAGAAGATTAACTCCATATGTAGATGAAATTATTGGGGATCATCAGTGAGGTTTTAGGCGTAATAGATCAACTATTGACCAGATATTTTGTATTCGACAGATATTGGAGAAAAAATGGGAGTATAAGGGTACAGTACATCAGTTATTCATAGATTTCAAAAAGGCGTATGACTCGGTTAAGAGAGAAGTTTTATATAATATTCTTATTGAATTTGGTATTCCCAAGAAACTAGTTCGATTAATTAAAATGTGTCTCAGTGAAACTTAGAGCAGAGTCCGTATAGGTCAGTTTCTATCTGATGCTTTTCCAATTCACTGCGGGCTAAAGCAGGGAGATGCACAATCAGCTTTACTTTTTAACTTCGCTCTAGAATATGCCATTAGGAAAGTTCAGGATAACACAGAGGGTTTGGAATTGAACGGGTTACATCACCTTCTTGTCTATGCGGATGACGTGAATATGTTAGGAGAAAATACACAAACGATTAGGGGAAACACGGAAATTATAGTTGAAGCAAGTAAAGCGATTGGGTTGGAAGTAAATCCCGAAAAGACAAAGTATATGATTATGTCTCATGATCAGAATATTGTACGAAATGGAACTTTAAAAATTGGAGATTTATCCTTCGAAGAGGTGGAAAAATTCAAATATCTTGGAGCAACAGTAACAAACATAAATGACATTCGGGAGGAAATTAAACGCAGAATAAATATGGGAAATGCTGTTATTATTCGGTTGAGAAGCTTTTTTCATCTAGTCTTCTGTCAAAAAATCTGAAAGTTGGAATTTATAAAACAGTTATATTACCGGTTGTTCTGTATGAGTGTGAAACTTGGACTCTCACTTTGAGAGAGGAACAGAGATTAAGGGTGTTTGAGAATAAGGTTCTTAGGAAAATATTTGGGGCTAAGAGGGGTGAAGTTACAGGAGAATGGAGAATGTTACACAACACAGAGCTGCACGCATTATATTCTTCACCTGACATAATTAGGAACATAAAATCCAGACGTTTGAGATGGGCAGGGCATGTAGCACGTATGGGCGAATCCAGAAATGCACATAGAGTGTTAGTTGGGAGGCCGGAGGGCAAAAGACCTTTGGGGAGGCCGAGACGTAGATGGGAAGATAATATTAAAATGGATTTGAGAGAGGTGGGATATGATGGTAGAGACTGGATTAATCTTGCTCAGGATAGGGACCAATGGCAGGCTTATGTGAGGGCGGCAATGAACCTCCGGGTTCCTTAAAAGCCAGTAAGTAAGTAAGTAAGTAAGTAAGTAAGTAAGTAAGTAAGTAAGTAAGTAAGTAAGTAATAATAATAATAATAATAATAATAATAATAATAATAATAATAATAATCCTTGCTTCATATTTGATAAAGAAAAACAATAAAACAATGAACTCTGAAAAGTTGGGATGTGAAAGTTTCTCAATTATTATGTGAATTATAAAGTGCAAAACAATAAAACAATGAACTCTGAAAAGTTGGAATGCGGAAGTTTTTCATCATAAAGTGTAAAACAATAAAACAATGAACTCTGAAAAGCTGGGATGTGAAAGTTTCTCAATTATTATGAGAATTATAAAGTACAAAACAATGAACTCTGGAAAGTTTAAATGTGAAAGTTTCTCAATTATTATGAGAATTATAAAGTGCAAAACAATGAACTCTGAAAAGTTGAAATGTGAATGTTTCCCAATTATTATGAGAATAATTATAAAGTACAAAACAATGAACTCTGAAAAGTTGAAAAGTGAAAGCTTCTCAATTATTATGAGAATTATAAAGTGCAAAACAATGAACTCTGAAACGTTTAAATGTGAAAGTTTCTCAGTTATTATGAGAATTATGAAGTACAAAACAATGAACTCTGAAAAGTTGAAATGTGAATGTTTCCCAATTATTATGAGAATAATTATAAAGTACAAAACAATGAACTCTGAAAAGTTGAAAAGTGAAAGCTTCTCAATTATTATGAGAATTATAAAGTGCAAAACAATGAACTCTGAAAAGTTTAAATGTGAAAGTTTCTCAATTATTATGAGAATTATGAAGTACAAAACAATGAACTCTGAAAAGTTGAAATGTGAATGTTTCTCAATTATTATGAGAATTATAAAGTACAAAACAATGAACTCTGAAAAGTTGACAAGTGAAAGCTTCTCAATTATTATGAGAATTATAAAGTGCAAAACAATGAACTCTGAAAAGTTGACATGTGAAAGTTTCTGAATTATTATGAGAATTATAAAGTGCAAAACAATAAAAAAAATGGACTCTGAAAAGTTGAAATATGAAAGTGTCTCAATTACTATGTGAATTATAAAGTGAAATGTCAAGCATTCTTTCACAACGCGGAGAAAAAAAAAATGCAGTCAAGGAACTACGGTTAAGATCATGAGCTATTTTTGTTGAAGGGAATTGACACTTTGCCAAACTGTTTGGTTATACCATAAAACAAAGGAAACTAAGGTCACAGGTCAACAATGACCACACCTTAATGAGAGAGAATCTAAACAAAACATTATTTCGTCACTGTTTTATAACAGAGCTCAGGCCGCATTCCCAAATACGCTCGTGTGTTGTAATAGTGGGAGAAGCATTTCGTTGATGATGGAAGCGTCCTACTATGTTAATGTTTACTGCTTCGAGTTTTTGTGGTAAGTGCTTCAAGCAAGTTATAGTAAACTATGGCAGAATTTCTTTATGTATTAATAGCTGCGTACTGATTTTTACCTTTCGTAGTCCTACCAGGAGTCAAAGCCTTCATTTCAGCACATGAAACTGTTCATTGTCTACAAGCCAATACAGATACTCGTACAAATGGATTGCTAATTTTAAACTTTGTGAACTTATACGCAACTTATAGTTCTTCGTAATCTCTTTAATTTAATATTCTTCGTCTTCCTACGCATCTACTTCTGCTTCCACTTCATCATCTACTACGTCTTCATCTTCTGCATTTACTACTTCTACGCCTTCTTCTACAACTTCTGAGTGTTCTACATCTTGTACTTCTCCTTCTTCTACATCTTGTATTTCTTCTAAAACTTGTAATTCTTCTTCTTCTTCTTCTACTATCCCTTGTGCTTCTTCTGCATCTTATAATGCTTCATCTACATCTTGTATTTCATCTTTATATACTGTACATTTTGCACTTCTACTTATTTTTCTGCTAAATCTTGCACGTCTTCTTCTTCTTCTTCTTCTGCATATTGCACTACTTCCATTGCATTTTACATTTCTTCTTCTACATCTTGTATTTCTTCTACTGCATCTTACACGTTTACATCTTGCATTTCTTCTACATCTTGCACTTCTTCTCCATTTTGCACTTCTACATATTCTTCTTCTATATCTTGCATTTCTACATATTCTTCTACATCTTGCACTTCCTCTTCTACTACATAATCTTCATCTTGCACTTCTTCTATATCTTGCATTCTTCTACATTTTACACTTCTACATCTTTTTTGTCTATATTTTGCACTTCTTCTTCTATTACATATCGAACTACTACTTCTGCATCTTACACTTCTTCTTCTTCTTCTTCTTCTTCTTCTTCTTCTTCTTCTTCTATGTCTTACAATTCTTCTTCTACGTCCTGCACTCCTACATCTTGCATTTCTTCTTGTACACCTCAGATGTCTATATCTTGCACTACATGTACATCTTGCACTTCTTGTACATCTTGCACTTCTTGTACATCTTGCACTTCTTTCACATCTTCTACATCTTGTATTTCTTCTTCTACTACATATTGAACTACTTCTGCATCTTGAACCACTACTATTTCTGCATCTTGCACTTCTTCTACATTTCGCACTTCTTTTTTTCTCTTCTTCTTCTTCTTCTTCTTCTTCTTCTTCTTTATATTTTACTCGTTTCTTAGATCTTGTAAATAGACTACACGTCTTCTATTTACTTTTTCTGAATTATCTTATTTTTTATTTCTCCTTTTCTCCGCTATCTCCATCATCATGGGAGAGAAGAATAGGCGATATCGTGGCCAGAAAAGAGATTAGATAGAGAATACGAGTAAGGCTAAGAGAAATAGTGTCAAAGTTGGGAAGAGGACGGAAGGGAAAAGAGTAGAGAATGAGTAAGAAGATGAAATAGGAGAAGAGGAGAAATTGAGAAAGAAAAGAGAATAAGCTACAGTAGGAAAGATGGCGGAGAGAAGGAAGAAGAAAACACTTGCATTTCTTGTTAAAATGTATTCATTATGTGTATTTGGGAAATGTATTTTTTTATTCGGTATCTTTGGTGGCATAATTTCGTTAAGACTGCTATCACTGGCAAGATTCACTTATCAAAGAATGCATCTGCTTGGCTTGACACGAGCTTATTGCAAACTCAGAAATCAGTACAACAAACGCGGAAGCTTGCATCATCAAGGAACGGCATTTTTGACTAGAGTGGATCGTGAAGGACACGGACGCAGACAGGTAAACACTGCACATGTGTCGTCCGGAGATTTATATAGCCGCGACGGATGCAGCTTCGCCGGTCATCTGTTTTAAGCTTGCGTATGACATGGCTGCCTGGATTCCTGCTACATTGCAATTCCCGCAGTTTTATTCAGACATTCCTTAATATCTTTAAACGCACTAGAAAATGACGTGCCATGAGAATGTTAGATACTTATCTAGGAAATGAAGAGGAATTTCTTTGAAAAAATTAGAGGCGGCTGTAAATTAAATTAAAATTTACAAATCAATACAAAACATCAGTAGTATCTACTTAAAAGATTGATCCATTCTGTATTCACTCACTAGAGTTTAGAAAGGGATCGCCTAAAGACATAATAAAAGTCAAGGAAAACTTTAATAATTTCCTATAACACAAAGTAACGTCTGTCATTCAAAGAAACTTATTACCGAATTAAAAAATTATGGTTTATTTAATGACGCTCACAACTGTCGAGATTATACCAGCGTCGCCGGTGTGTCGAAATTTTGTCCCGCAGGAGTTCTTTTAATGTCAGTAAATCTACTGACATAAGCCTGTCGCATTTTAAGCACCCTTAAATGCCATCGACCTGGGCCGGGATCGAACCCACAATCTCGAGCACAGAAGGCCAGCGCTATACGGATTGCGCTACCCAGGCCGACATTACCGAATTAAACGGCACCCTAAACCACGTCTTGACCCATGATCTCAAAATATGCATGTATTCATGCACTATCATATGAGAAAACAAGCACAGTGAAGCGAAAAAAAAACAGTAAAAATATGCACTATGAAAATTGAGTTCTACATTGTTATTTTTATTTTATTTAGAAACAACGTACTACAACTAATGTCTCAGATTTTCTTCACTTAAGCTCATGTGTTTACTTGAAGCACATTCTTGAACAAATAAAATGAGCTTTTACGTCACAAAAAGTGACAGGTGCATATTTAAGCGAAGTCATTTGGGTTGAATTGTAAATTCTTTGCATTTCCGTGATCTTACGATTTTTCAGTGTTACGTCTTAACCGCGACGCTATCCGCACCCCAAAATACCAAAGTATTTACGTCTTTATTACAAAAATCACAATAAACTAGCCTACATCACCGTCCGTCTTTAGAAATTTCTTTCCCTCAATCCATTCAGACACAAGATCTCTTCTTGCAGTTCTAACAGGAGCCATAGCAACACTTCACAATTCGACACAAAATATACTAAATTGCAAGTAAGCTGCTTCTGCCTTTCTTTCTTTCAATATTTTGACATATATAGCTTGTAACGAGTGAGAGTTGGGGGTTGGAAATTCCAGTATAACAAAGATAAAGTTTAATGGAAAGCGCAAAGATTAGTTGTCAGGTAGGATGCCAAGAAACCATATTACGGGTAGCGTTTTAATCTTTTTTTCCTCAATAGACAAATAACATGGAAATACCAGATTCTACGAAGCAACATTCATAAAAGACATGTTAACATAATATATGCACTGAAGCTAGAAAAAAGGACAGAATATGCGATATAAAATCTAAATAATATATGTGCTATTAAATTTAAAATATTCGAAATATGCATTATGCATGAATTTTCCCTCAAAAAGGCCAAAACATGCAAATATACACGGAAAAAGTGCGGTTCTTTGGAATCAATAAGTCATAAAACGAATATCTGCTAAGTTTAAAAAGTATGACGAGCTTATACAAAAACATGCATTTGCATGAAACTCCGGGTTATAACCATACAGGGTGAGCCGTTTGGATATGGATAAAATAAAAACATCGTAAAACATTTACTACTGAACTTTATTTGTTGAAACTTTGTGCATACAACACTAAAAGATGGGAGATTCCTCAGAGCTCAACATGACCCCCATTGCGCACCCTGCACAACTCATAACGGTGATGCAATTCAGCCCATGTCCGTTGTAACATAAGATGAGTTATATTTGAAACGCTTGAGTAAGTTTTACTCTCAGATCATCAATGTTCCTGGGTTTCTGTGAATAGACAATGTCTTTAACAAAACTCTACACGAAGAGGTCAGGAGGAGTTAGATCTAGGGAGTTTGGGGACCAAGTCAGGAGATAGCTGCTTCTCGTACTGCGACCTCCTGCATGTTTTCTTTAACACAACCTGTTTCTACAAATGTTCGCTACCACAACATTATGGAATCGTATTTAGGTACATTACGCACAACATACTCACGTCGAAATTCCCTTTGAACTCTTTTAACACTCTCAAATTTAGCATATCAAACAACACATTGTGCCCGCTGTTAATTTGTAGTAGCCATTTTAATCATCTACGATTTTCATTTGTCCTTTCAGATCATGCATTGTTGATTGTCATATATGGAAACTCCCATCTTTTAATCATAATATAACCAGCAATAAATTTTTCCTACTATCATAAAAGCTTTATAATAATAAATTAATATTATCTATACCCAAACGGATCGGACTGTATAATTTACTCAGTTGCCCATTACACTAATCAAAATTAACTCGTTATACACTCACGCAATTAATACTCCGAATATCTATACTAATAATAAATCTGTAGCCGAAAATTTTCTGGTAATTTTCGATTTTCCAAAAATAATTGGTCCTAACATATATAATTAACCACCCTGAAACCGAAAATCGCTTTTTTGACATTTTTGTTTGTATGTCTGTCTGTCTGTATGTTTGTTACCTTTTCACGCGATAATGGCTGAACGGATTTCGATGAAAATTGGAATAGGCCTATAAATTAAGTTCGTTGTAAGTTAGATTTTTGGCTATATGGCATTCAAAATACATTATTTAAAAGGGGGGTTATAAGAGGGCCTGAATTAAATAAATCGAAATATCTCGCTTATTATTGATTTTTGTGAAAAATGTTACATAACAAAAGTTTCTTTAAAAATAATTTGCGATAAGTTTTATTCCTTGAAAAATTTTGATAGGACTGATATTTAATGAGATAAATGAGTTTTAAAATTAAAATAACTGCCATCTAAGGCCGTGTAATGAAATAAAAAACAGATGACTTCGTCTATAAGGGGCCTTGGACAGCAACAATCGAAAGCTATGAAAGATAGCCTACAGAGAATGTTTCTCTGTTTGTATGAAGTAATATCGAAAGCTAAATTAACCGATTTGTATAATTAATTATTATTTCACCATTAGAAAGTGTAGTTTCTCTAGATGGACATAATGTTAAGTAACTTCTGATATAATATAATGTAATATAATATAATATAATATAATATAATATAATATAATATAATATAATATAATATAATATAATATAATATAATTAAGAAACATGTTAAAGGAATTGTCATTGCACCAAATGAGTGGTCTCTGGACCAAAATGATCGCATTTTAATTATTTGGATGCAATTTAAATTAAGTAACATATTAAACGATTTATCCTTCTATCAGACACGAATGTTCCCTGGATAAAATGTCCTATTTTAATGAATTATGTAATTACTTTATATTTATTTCTAACGGGTGCAGCGGAGCGCACGGGTACGGCTAGTAATTGAATAAAAATACAAATGATATTACGTGAAGTCATAAAATTAACTACCGTTCGCTCACATCGTAATTGAGAGAGTAGTAAACTTTTACTGACCTCCGTTTGCAATTAAGTTCTTGCTTTCAAACAGTTACCGCTGGGAGTACTTTTTATCTGCATTACGCACGTACTGATGAAGTCACACATGCACAAGCAAGAACAGCTTGCAAGTACATATTATTATCTAGTGGGATAAAGAAGCAGTTCAGTAATGACGTAATGAGAACAGAGCCTTTTAGCTATAGGTGTCTTGATCTCGATGGCAAGAACGGGGATTACCAACAGTTCTGGTTTGATTACTTATCAAGGACCTCGGGTTCAAATCCCGATCACTGCGAGAACTATTACGTAAAATACTGTTGGGGTTGAGGACGCCATGCTTAATTGACTTAACGCTCTTTAAGTGTTCTGGTAGATTATGTTCTGTGTACGAATTTTTTTCTGACTTCAGATTATCTTAAGTTTTTTTCAGTTGTACAGATAAGCTGGAGTGAGACAAACGGCAATTGGGTTTGGGGATCACATGAATATTCCAGTCAGTTCAGAGATTCTTATGACATCATCTTCATTATCATATCATCATCATTATCATTACCATCATCATTATCACCATAATCTTCATTATCACCATCACCAAAATCATTATCAACACCATCATTATCACTATCGTAATCATTCTCATTACCACCATCATCACTATCATCATTATCATCATCACCATCGCCATCATCACCATAATCTTCATTATCACCATCACCAAAATCATTATCAACACCATCATTATCACTATCATAATCATCCTCATTATCACCACCATCATCATTATCACCATCATCACCATCGCCATAGGCCTAATCATTATCACCATCATCATTATCATCATCTTCATTATCGTTACCATCATTATTATCACGGTGACCATTATCACCACCATCATCATCACCATCATTATCACCATCGTCATAATTATCACCACCATCGTCATAATTATCACCACCATCATCAGAAGCACCAATGTCATTATCACCATAACCATAATCACCATCAATATCATCATCACCATCATCATTTTTATCACTATCACTATCATCTTCATTATCACCAAAACCATCACCATTATCATCACATCACCATCAACATTATCATCACCATCATTATCACCATCATCATCTTTATCACTATCACTATCATCTTCATTATCACCAAAACCATCTTCATTATCATCACATCACCTTCATCATTATCACCATTACCATTCTTCATTATCCTTCCCGTTTTAGGCCTCGTGGCCTATCACGCTGTATTTCATGTTATTTATCCGTCGTATCAAAGTTTTCCCATTTTCTTCCTTTTAGGTTGAAACTTCAACTTGTGTTGAGCAAGTCCGCAGTCCAGGTAACAAGAATTTTCTTCGGGAGCTCCGGTTCTCCTATGGCATCTCAACAAATCGCGGGTGTAACGGGCGCATCCTGGACAATGACTTTGTCGGTAAATTAGTGTACAAAACTGGCTTCACATGGGTGACAAACAAAAAGCTATTATTTCTATCTTATTTGTTAATATGACGCATAAAGTATTCGTTCCTCAGCTTATATTATAGGTCATACTTTTTTGAAGCCTGCATATAAAATTATTATTTGGGATTTCTTGAATTTATATTTTATTCCGCTTGGTCATTTACTATAATGCTCAAGCTTTTAAATCGGATAAAACAACTATATTTGGTATGTTTCTAATGCCATGAATTCCTGTAGCTATGTAAACAGATACTATACGTAGTAATCTTCTTCTATTGGCATTCTTGTATCAGTTATACAGTAAATACAGCGTCAATTGTCTCAAATAACAGCTAAAACCGCATTCTCTGCATGCGCTTGTTTTCCAATTACGTCGTTGAGATATTTAAGAGCAAATTGACCGATGCCGTTGAAAAGCAGATTCTACGTATAGGCCTACTGCTGTTTGCTTAGTCAACTATTCGAAGACAGGTTTGAACCTCATAAGTAACACCAATAAAGCATCACTCATGAGGCAATTAGGCCAGAAAATAATGGGATAGAGTGGCTAGTGCCTTTTTCCCTCCAATGCATACATCGCCGATATGATAGTTAAATCTCATGTACGCAAATCATAATAGAAAAGATAATGATGAACACATTTTAATTTTAGGTTATTT
This sequence comes from Periplaneta americana, assembly GCF_040183065.1. NCBI lineage: Eukaryota > Metazoa > Arthropoda > Insecta > Blattodea > Blattidae > Periplaneta > Periplaneta americana. Next base: position 36,686,527 of record NC_091118.1, on the reverse strand, counting down.
TACGACGCTTTATCAAGATCTTAGGTTATTTAGCGTCTGAATGAGATGAAGGTGATAATGCCGGTAAAATGAGTCCGGGGTCCAGTACCAAAAGTTACCCAGCATTTGCTCATATTGGGTTGAGGGAAAACCCCGGAAAAAACCTCAACCAGGTAATTTGCCTCTACAGGGATTCGAACCCGGGCCACCTGGTTTCGCGGCCAGACGCGCTGTTACTCCACAGGTGTGGAAAAGATTACTATTATTATTATTATTATTATTATTATTATCATCATCATCATCATCATCAATACAGGATGAAACGTAAGTAATGTCATTAATTTCGGGGGTTATTCTTTGAGATATTTCGAACAAAAAAGTTTAATAGAGTTTTGCTAGTTTTTGTTTTCTTTTTCCGAGAAAAAAATTGTTTTGTATGAAACATTTCATAGCGTGTTTTGGGAAAGCCATTGATTTAATTTCCAATATGCCCATTTAATGTAAGAGAACAGTGTATTATGATAATAAATGATTGAAAAAAATTTAGTCTTGTCCTTTAAATGTCCAGAAATTTGATCCAAACAAATGTAACATTTTAAAATTCCTTTTTACAACGAGAAGTTACATTTGTTCGGATAAAATTTCTGCACATTTAAACAACAAAACTCAAATGCTTTCAATAATTTATTATCACAATACAGTGCTCTCTTAAATTGGGAATTAAACAATGGTTTTTTTTTTCAAAATACGAACGAAATATTTAATGTAAAACAATTTTTAACTAAAAAAGGAAGCGAAAACGAACAAAATTTTATTAAACATTTTTGTTTTAAATATCTCAAAGAATAACCTGCTGAAATTAATGACATATATTTGATACGTTTGTGGATACTAGTGTACTGAAATGCTTAAACAGAAAATAAAAATTATAGAATAAAAGCAGATTTATTTAGAACTTTGCCAGAGTCAACCCAAATCCCCTATCTTCCGATACAGTTCTTGTACACCAAACATGTCGGATTGGAGAAAATATGATTGTTTTTCATTAAGCTGCTCCCGTTGATTGGGAGTTGAAATTTTGCTGTGTCATGATTTTTCAAAAGCAGAACTTCAGTAAAGATTTGCGGAGCAAGCGAATCGTCGTCTACACTGTTCTTGAAGAGTGTCTTGACTTGAGGACTGGTCTTTGTATTCGGCGAACAAGACGTAGTTAGGAAAAAAGGTGCCTCTGGCTATTGAACAGCGTATAAAAATATTAGTACTTACTTACTTACAAATGGCTTTTAAGGAACCCGAAGGTTCATTGCCGCCCTCACATAAGCCCGCCATCGGTCCCTATCCTGTGCAAGATTAATCCAGTCTCTATCATCATATCCCACCTCCCTCAAATCCATTTTAATATTATCCTCCCATCTACGTCTCGGCCTCCCCAAAGGTCTTTTTCCCTCCGGTCTCTATATGCATTTCTGGATTCGCCCATACGTGCTACATGTCCTGCCATCTCAAACGTCTGGATTTAATGTTCCTAATTATGTCATATGAAGAATACAATGCGTGCAGTTCTGCGTTGTGTAACTTTCTCCATTCTCCTGTAACTTCATTCCTCTTAGCCCCAAATATTTTTCTAAGCACCTTACTCTCAAACACCCTTAACCTATGTTCCTCTCTCAGAGTGAGAGTCCAAGTTTCACAACCATACAGAACAACTGGTATTATAACTGTTTTATAAATTCTAACTTTCAGATTTTTTGACAGCAGACTAGATGATAAAAGCTTCTCAACCGAATAATAACAGGCATTTCCCATATTTGTTCTGCGTTTAATTTCCTCCCGAGTGTCATTTATGTTTGTTACTGTTGCTCCAAGATATTTGAATTTTTCCACCCCTTCGAAGGATAAATCTCCAATTTTTATATTTCCATTTCGTACAATATTCTGGTCACGAGACATAATCATATACTTTGTCTTTTCGGGATTTACTTCCAAACCGATCGCTTTACTTGCTTCAAGTAAAATTTCCGTGTTTTCCCTAATCGTTTGTGGATTAGTAAATAAATAAAATTATTATTATTATTATTATTATTATTATTATTATTATTATTATTATTATTATTATTGTTACTGGTCTTACAACGGTTTCAACAGATACAAACAGTCCTCTAAAGAAGTTTCCGTTCTTAACTGTGCTATTGCTATTCTGAGATATTCAAAGTTTGACGAACTTTTTTTTTTTAAATCTCTCTGGTCATGCTGGCCCTTCACACTGCTGTATTCGGGCCAGCAGTCCTATTCTTACACTACTTACAACTTTTATACTACCAGACTTTTTTTAGTATGTTATTTTACGACGCTTTGTCAACAGCTTAGGTTATTTAGCATCTGAATGAGATGGAGGTGATAATGCCGGTGAAATGAGTCCGGGTCCAGCACCGATAATTATCCAGCATTTGCTCGTATTGGGTTGAGAGAAAACCCCGGAAAAACCTTGAACCAGGTAACTCATGAAGAGCAATGAGAATTAACTTAGATAAATGTAGGTATAAGATCAGAAAACTGAATATTTTTTTTTTAATGATTCTTACGGATTTTCGCAGATACGGAGTTGATGTATTACGTAATTGGGTTTATTATTTATTTTACACGTTTGGCAATTTTTAGAACGAAGTAGGGATTTTCTATTTGGTACGTATTTCTCTGAGCGTGAGGAAAGCAAACATGTGTTCAAACTTCGGAAAGTTCGCAACTTTGCTTGCGATCCTCAGGAAAATACTTGATCTCATTGCGAAACGCAAACACTCCTGTAACAACAGTACATTTTGTTTGACTGAGCAAGGTGAGTGGTCTCCTTGACAATTCAGAGAAGCCACCAGGAAAACGTGGCTTGTTCTACTTGCCTTACTCAACCATTCATGCAGAGAGACGTTCAGTTTCACGAATAAAAGAATATCGACTATCTACGTATAATCGATACACATGGCCGACAGCGCTTGTAAACCGATATAATAGGTTTACACTAAGAACAGTTTAGGAATGGGACTTACCAGTAGTGCTCCGAAGTAGTAAGTCTACTAAATGTATTGCGTTGATGCAAAAGTTCGTAGCCTTTTTTCGGTGTGACAAAACTTTTGATTTAATGAATAGAAGACAGAAATTAATCAATAATATATTTCCCTAAAATATATACCCTCCTGAGTTCCGAGACTTTTTTGTTTTATTTTTCAAGCTCAATATAATTCTACACTTCAAAAAGTCACTGAAATAAGGAAAAATGCTGAAACAATTCTGTAGGTTACAGTTAGGGCACAAATGCAGGTATATTATATTGTATTTCGGGTCTCTGCATATACATCTTATGTCATAATTTTTTTATCCATAAAATATAACGTTACTGTGTACTTGCTTCGAAAGCATGTCCTACGGTGCCTTGGCGTTGAGTTGTTGATTGTCATTTTCACTTACAAATAGTTGAAACACGCATTGCAATGATTGAATCGATTATCTTGTGCTTCCTGTAAGTCCCAAGAGATGTCAGCTTGACAAGCACAGAAAAGAAGTGCTCGATAACGATTCCACCTAGTGGCAAATTTGGAACTAAATGCATGTATAAAGAGTAGTATACTATAATCCAGGTCCCAGGAGGATATGACTCTCTGCCAACAATGGGATAGTTTCTCGATTCTGCGGCTGAAGAAATATGCTAGTTTGGAGTTAAGCCAAGTTTGTAAAGTATCTTCGTTATCGAAGAAATTTCCTTGAAGATTGTTGGAGAGAGAGCGGAAAAGGTGGAAATCTGAAGGCGCAAGATCAGGAGAACATGAGGGATGTGGAATCACCTCCCAATCAAACTCCTGGATAGCTGTTTTCGTCAAATTAACGGAGTGCGGGCATGCATTATCGTGCTTATCAGCACTTGATGCGATTTTCTCGTTGTTGTTGTTGTTGTTGTTCCCCTCCCCCCCCCCAATTGCGGCGGCAAGTCGTCCGAGTTGTTGGCAATAAATGTCAGCAGTTATGGTTACATTCCTGGGAAGGGATTCGTGGTACACGGCGCCTTCTTTATCCCACCAGACGCATATCACCATCTTTTGTGGATGGACACCAATTTTTGTACGGGGTGTTGCGTGTTGAAACGACAGAACCATTTTCTTGCAGTGCTTCCTCCGATGACATTCTCCCCGTAAACAGCATAAATGCTTCGAGCCGTTGCTTTTGCTCATATATTAAACTCAAACAGAAGAATATGTCGGAAGTGTTCTCTTTTTTCACTTGATACTCCATCATCTTTAGCCCGCAAATAATCTCCCAAACTTTTTCTCCTGTTCCCTCAAGTTTTTCTCTTCATCTCTCTTTTTCTCTTCCTCTCCTTTTCAACTTTTCTCTTTTTCTCTCTTCAATATATACACAGAGACATCATTTTATTTTTACTTCAATTTTTATTGTACCTGAGTTTTTTAATGTACTTCACTCAAACCCCTTCTACTAATGAAGTTCAACCGTCCTCCACACAGATCCAAGACTGCATATACAGTCATAGTAGCCTTACTGTCACAGTACGTTCCAAAAATATGTTCGCGTTTTCCAGTGACGAAAGAGCTTTCAATATTGCATCATTTTCCATTTGCCTACGTTGCATCCCGGTTTCCCCCACTTGCTTCTATTCGCCTCTCTGTAAATGCTAGTGGCTGGGCTGTCTTAGCTCTTTTCTGAGAACATTAATTTCTGTTAGGAATTGAATGTCTACGTAATATTATAACCATAGAATTGTTTAAAATTACTTAAATAAAAGGGCTTCGTTAAGTAATTAACTGTCACGTGATTTCCTTCCTTTCTACGACGCTGCGACATAATCACTTGGACGGACAGTAGATAGCATGTCTGAGTAATTTTATCTGTTCGGATCGGGCAGAAGTGAAGAATGAATTTACAGTACGTAAGGTCTCTTTTATAGAGTAGGTACAGAATTATTTCAACATGAGTTACTGATACGAAGTACGAACCTGGTAATTGGAATTAGGTGCAATAGTCTATAGTGTGATAATATGCACATTAGAACTGCAGCCTGTATCAAATTAACGGCTACCATTTAAAAAAAATGTGTTTAAATATCCATATTATGATTATTTTTCAATTTAACTTCATTCTCTATAGTGTACGCTAATGTGCAGTAGACAGTATAATATACACTGCATAATGAATACGTTCGCATGGAAAGCTCAATTTATGAGTAAAAACACTCATTGTTAATACTGTACTTTATTTTGATTAAACAAAAACTTAATGAAAATTATCAAACTCAAAATCTCGATATTTCCTAGTTTACGTAAACGGATGAACTACTTTTCTTCCCCCTATACCTAGTAAAGTGATTTGTTTGTATTTTACGCCAGTATCATCGAACTCCAGTCGTGGAAGAGGGTAGAAAACTGTGTTTCCGGTTCTTAATCGTTGACCCAAAGGTATAACCAGGTTAATATTAGAAATGTTAGTAAAAATAAAATGATGTCTCTGTGTATGTATGTATGTATGTATGTATGTATGTATATATATATATATATATATATATATATATATATATATATACATCTCTTCTTTTCTCCTCAACTTTTTCTATTTTTATATCTTCAAGATTTCCCCCCCCCCTCTCTCTCTGCTTCTCTCTCCTGTTTCTGCATCCTCTTACATTAGCCTTACAAGAGTCATCACTCACACTGCTCGTCTCCTTGCTTGTCGCCATGGACCTGCTCCCAACAATTCAAAACTGCTGCATCGGCAGGTGTGGAGCTGTGGCTATGGCAGGTGCTGAACCACGCATTCTCTGCATATTTCAAGAGGCTCTGATTCACTTGGTTAAAACATAGAGACGTCTGCATTTTTCCGTAACATTTCGTGGAGCTCGCATTTTAAATAACAAGCCACACTTTTATAGCGGTTATGAATATAATTTGAAAATAAATGTATTATTCTGCTGTTTGGTGTATACATAACTGCTAAGACGACCAGCTCTAATGTTATATTGAAGCAGTAGTCGTGGCTTTGAAATCTGTCCATAAGATTTTATTGTACGATGTTAATGTAATGTTCTGTATTGCATTAGAAGATGCATGGTCTAGCTCACTCCATGTCACGAAAATTTCACCATTTGTTCCTCCAAAATAATCCAAGTATAAATTTTGATGTACAGATGTCAAAAAAAAAAAAAAAAAGTAACTGCATTCGTGTACAGCGAATATTTTCTAAGTCCAATTTGGATCGCGGTAATGTTACACTATGCTCGCATTTGTGAAAGCAGTTTCTGAACAATGGAACCATTCGATGTCTGGGCCTCGTAGAGTAGCGGTAAAGTGCTTGCTTAATGATTCGAAAGTTGTGAGTTCGAGTCTTGTTCAAGTTATCATTTTATTTTGTTATTATTCTTTAACGATATAAATACTATTCAAGTTATCATTTATATTATTATCGTTCTTTAGCGATATAAATAATATTCAAGTTATCACTTATATTCTGTTATCGTTTTTAGCGATATAAATAATATTCAAGTTATAATTTATATTCCGTTATCGTTCTTTAGCGATATAAAATATATTCAAGTTATCATTTGTATTCTGATATCGTTCTTTAGCGATACAAATAATATTCAAGTTATCATTTGTATTGTTATATTAGTTCTTTAGCGATATAAATAATACTCAATTTATCATTTATATTCTGTTACCATTTTAGCGAAATAAATAATATTCAAGTTACCATTTATATTCTGTTATCGTTCGTTAGCGATGTAAATAACATTCAAGTTATCATTTATATTCTGCTATCGTTCTTTATCGATATAAATAATATTCAAGTTACCATTTATATCCTGTTATCGTTCTTTAGCGATATAAATAATATTCAAGTTATCAGTTATATTCTGTTATGTTCTTTAGCGATATAATTAATATAAATTTAATGTTATATTTGGAAAAATACAGTTGCATAATCGTACTAATGTTAGTTGTTTGTTCTTATATTATTACATTATACTATCCTGTAACACAATAAAATGAAAAGGAACGACGAAGATTTGAGCCTGAGACAATGACATCTGAATTCCGACGTTCTTTCAATTGAGCCACGGGGACAAGTAAAGAAGAATAATAATATGCGGAAGAATTGGTCCAATCCCCCCTCCAAGACGTCCTGATGATTTGTTGAAGCTCGTCCAGGACATGTCCACTCGACTGCAAAATGTGATCGAGATTGGAGGAAGATGGCCTAAATATTGAATCGTGGCTTTTGTTTTGGTTTTTTAACTTTTAGTTCTTTGAATTTTCTAAGGCAGACACCAGTATGCTTGTTTTGTTTATGTCACGAAAGATATTTTTGTTGAGTATAATTTTTTTTTCTTTCCTTCCATTTGCAGCCATGATGTCTTAATAAATAATGATAAAGTCATGGAATAATGCATCCATGAACCTATGTTAATTAGGCCTACTAAAACAGTCATAAAAGAGACAGCAGCAATTATATTTTCTCTCTATCTTAAAAAAAAACATAAAAAGAACGACCTCACGAATACCATCCCGGAATGCTACCATTACGCTACGAATGTAACATGTAAAATTCTTTAATTATAACTGTATATAGCAGGCATCGTGGTCCAACAACATGTAACATCGCCTGTCTCCGAATTGTAGCGGAGATACCCGAAGGGAACTTAGTATCTAGAGAGCGGACACTTTCTTCTTTTGACAACTGTACATATGTGTGTATAGACCGGTGGTCGAAAATTTCATTACACCCACAACAATAGCGCATAGATCCTTGAGTGTACAACCTACAAAAGGAAAGGATTTGAGGATATTATGGAAGTGCTACAATTGTATTTTCAAGCAGAGATGGCTAGAGTAGTATTCTAGTGATTATTAGATATTTGTGTCATCCCTAATTGCCACTGCGTGTTGCGACCTAGGCTCTGTTTCTTAAAACGACTGATATGTTCTTTGACAAGGTGACAAGGAAATCAGAGACAAGTGACAGGTTGAGTATTCTTTATACAAGCCTGTCAAGTGACTGTCAATAATTGGCAAGCTTGAATGACAAGTAAGATGGGAGGTCACGAAATGCCATTACAACTTACTTACAAATGACTTTCAGAGAATCTGGAGGTTCATTGCCGCCCTCACGTAAGCCCGCAATCGATCCCTATACTGAGCAAGATTAATCCAGTCCCTACCATCATAACCCACCTCCCTCAAATCCATTTTAATATTATCCTCCCATCTACGTCTCGACCTCCCCAAAGATCTTTTCCCCTCCGGTCTCCCAACTAACATTCTATATGCATTTCTGGATTCGCCCATACATGCTACACACACTGCCCATCTCGAACGTCTGGATTTAATTATGTTAGGTGGAGAAAACGAGTGCAGTTCTGCGTTGTGTAACTTTCGCCATTATCCTGTAACTTTATCGCTCTTAACCCCAAATATTTTCCTAAGCAACTTATTCTCGAACAACCTTAACTTCTGTTTCTCTCTCAAAATGCGTGCCATTGCTTCAGGAAATTAGATAAGATAAGAATATTATTTTTACTGTATTTTCACAAGAAAAATAACAAAATATGAAGAAACTAGAAAAATGGAAAGAAATGTTTTATTGGTTGATAAAGTAATAATACACCCTTCAAGAGAGAACAAAATCATCCTTACTGATTAAATTTAGAAAATTACACAAAATAAGCTGTGTTTTCATTCTACAATCAACTCATAATAACAAAAATACAAATTGCCAGGCGACGATAGAAAACAAAACATGCGAAAACAAATGAATGAGGTGAATAAACTATTGAATGTTCTTTCATTTTTAAGTATAAAAATACAGGGGTGCCATTTGAAATTTCAAAGTGGAGGTGGCTGGGGTTGGGGTAAAATCTATAATGCAATTAAGTCTGGTTTCAGATTTTATCCTCAATATCTAAATTGGCGTGCTTTTTGTTTAAGTTGTATTCAATTTAAATAATTAGTTATTTAGACTGGAAATTTTAGAAATAAAAGTCCTGTATATTCATAGGTATATATTCGTTTGCTTTTAAGAGTTCTATATCACAATTACCGTTCTGAGTCATTTGATCACATATCGACCCTCCCAAGTACTAACATTGTAACTCATTTTTTACATTTTTTCAGGAGATGAAACTGAAGTTTTAAAATGATCGTGTAAATTAATGTATACAAAAATGTAGAGTAACAATAAGATTTTCCATACAATTGGGAAGGTTTAGAGCTATACAATGATAGTATTGGGGGAAAAAGAAACAATTTAAGACCATATAAACTAGGACAATTCAAAACCATAAAAAATTGAGTTACAATGTTAGTACTTGGGAAGGTCGATATCTTCACTACTATTTCTATTTCATTGATCAAAAAGTACAGACTTACAGGATAACACTGTAAATTTGACATACGTACTGATGCCTGTTTCTTTAAACGACAACTTACAGGCCTACTGGTGACAATGAAAACAAGTGATAGATAGGTCTACCAACTTGCCAGATTTTTTATGTTTTCTAGACACAAAGGCGACTAGGCACTTGCCTAGTCTTCATAACATAAAACTATTCTGAAATAGACTCATTCATTACAGTGCATTTATTGTTACTTAGTTACCATTACAGTCAGAGGCGGCTTTCGAAGGGGGGCTGCGGAGCTGTAGCACCCCCAGACATTTGTGGCTCTTTTCTCGTTTTATGTTGTGAAATACATTTATTATACAGTCTCTATTTAGTGGCTCGATTTTTTTTTTTTTTTTTTTTTTTTTTTAAATTTCGCTCTCATTGACATGCACGCAATCGCTAGTGAAGTCACTTCCTCCCCTGGTGCTGCCAGAGCGAACTGAGAGACAAGGACGGATTGGTGAAGCCACTTCCTCCCCTGGAGCTGCCAGTCTCTTCTCGGATGCTTTGCGCGTTAGTTTTACCCCTCCCCCTGCTGCCACTGGCCGTGAATCCAGAGTTTTCAGGCGCTGCAAAATTTGCAGCAGTTGTCAGTAGCGCGCAGTTTTAAATACATTTTCTTTAATGTTGTGAGTATAACAAATGCG